>NW_024572750.1:0-1080 GCF_018153835.1 Drosophila eugracilis | reverse complement strand
GAGTAAATTTACATATACATATGTCTTTCATAGTATAAACAAAGTAAACTTGCCATGCATATAAAAATGTGTATGCAACTATAGAGCAATTATTTAAGTTGTTATTGAATATATCTAAACAGTAGGAGTTGCAATGAAATGAAATGACCTAAAATCGGCCGTGTTGAACGGTTGCAGGGCTCAAGAATTCCCCAATTGGTAAAAAGAGCTAACCGATGAATAGAAACGCTAATTCACGCCAGATTTAGTTCTGACGACTGCCACTCGAACCTTTCCATCCGCGCCTTTGATCACCTCCTCGATGATTCCTAGCAGCCACTGTTGCGGCGGACTGTGGTCCTCGTGGACCACGACGATAGTTCCGATTTCGATGAGCGCTGTGGCTCGCTTAGCCACTTCCTGCTGCTGCTGTAGACTCAGGACGTAACTCGCGCTGCCAATCTACCCAAAACCGTTTTTTGATTGCAGAATATTAGTTGCCATCTTGGGTAGCTCAGTTTTTGTCTGTTACCGGCTGCCTGAACACGAATGGCAGCGCAACGAGCGTTGTCCCGACCAACAGATGGGCTGCGAGTAACTGCTTCGCCATCGTTGGGTTGAGGCTGTCCACACCATGGGCCTCGAAATGGGAATGGTTTCACCTCCACCAGCACGGTGTTCAGTGCCCGTCCTGTCGGAGCACTGCACTTGACGGCCTTGACTCACTAATCCTTCGCCGCCGATTTTCTATTGCCGCTTCCCAGAGGCCGCGTTGGAAATGCGTGTAGTGCCTGGGGCGGAAATGAACGAAAAGTGTTGGTAAAAGAAGGGATCCTTGAACTCTTTGAAGTTAATTCGAGGGCATCGACAAAATTGGCGGCATTGTCGGTAGATCTTCTGTACCTGCCCACGCGGCCGACAAACCTAAGACAAACACATAATAAATGATTGTAGCGAGGTCTGAAAAGTTCTATGTATCCAGCCTTAGAGGCAAAAGCAAACAAATATGGCAATATACATCTTACAGCTGACTTCCTCTAATTCCTAAGGTTACCAAAATTGACCACAAAAGTCCACTCCACTGGATCTCAAAGGCTATTC